>NW_027206847.1:182500-221428 GCF_032191515.1 Phaenicophaeus curvirostris
CTAGAGCCCCCTGGGACCCCTTTAGGGCCTTCTAGGACCCTTCTAGGACCACGAGAAACCATCTAGAGCCCCATGGGACCCACTTAGAGCCTTCTAGGATCATTGTAAGACCCCTGGGAACCTTCTAGAGACCCCTGGGACCCCTTTAGTGCCTTCTAGGACCCTTCTAGGACCACCAGGAACCCTCTAGAGCCCCCTGGGACCACTTTAGGGCCTTCTAGGACCCTTTTAGGACCACGAGAAACAACCTAGAGACCCCTGGTACCCCCTTAGGGCCTTCTAGGACGATTGTAAGACCACGGGGAACACTCTAGAGCCCCCTGGGTCCCCTTTAGTGCCTTCTAGGATACTTCTAGGGCCTCCAGGGACCCTCTAAAGACCCCTGGGAGCCTTCTAAAACCACCAGGAACCCTCTAGAGCCCACTGGGACCCCTTAGGGCTTTGTAGAACCCTTCTAGGACCACGAGGAACCCTCTAGAGCCCCCTGGGACCACCTTAGGGCCTTCTAAGACCCTTCTAGGACCCACAGGCACCATCTAGAGCCCCCTGGGACCCCTTTAGGGCCTTCTAGGTCACTTCTAGGCCCTCTAGGTACCCTCTAGAGTCCCCTGGGACAGCTTAGAGCCTTCTAGGACCCTTCTAGGAGCACCAGGAGCCATCTAGAGCCCCCTGGGACCACTTTAGGGTCTTCTAGGACCCTTCTAGGACCACAGGGAAACCTCTAGAGCCCCCTGGGACCCTCCTAGGGCTTTCTAGGACACTTCTAGATTCACCAGGAACCCTCTAAAGCTCCCTTGGACCCCTTTAGGACTTTCTAGGACCCTTCTAGGACCACGAGAAACCTTCTAGAGCCCCCTGGGACCCACTTAGGGCCTTCTAGGACCATGGTAAGACCCCGGGGAACGCTCTAGAGCCCCCTGGGACCCCTTTAGGGCCTTCTAGGACTATTCTAGGGCGCCCGGAGACCCTCTAGAGCCCCCTGGAACCTCTTAGACCTTTCTAGGGCCCTTCTAGGAACCCCAGGAACCCTCTAGAGTTCACTGGGACCACTTTAGGGCCTTCTAGGTCCATTCTAAGACCACAAGAAACCATCCAGAGCCCTCTGGGCACCACTTAGGTCCTTCTAGGATCCTCCTAGGACCACGAGGAACCGTCTAGAGCTCCCTGGGCCCCATTTAGGGCCTCATAGGACCCTTCTAGGACAACGAGAAACCCTCTAGAGCCCTCTGGGAACCACTTAGGGCCTTCTAGAATCCTTCTAGGACCACCAGGAACCCTCTAGAGCCCCCTGGGACCTCCTTAGGGCCTTCTAGGACCATTCTAGGGCCCCCAGGGACCTTCTAGAGCCCCCTGGGACACCCTTAGGGCCTTCTCGGACGCTTCTAAGACCACGAAGGACCCTCTAGAGCCCCCTGGGTCCCCTTTAGGGCCTTCTAGGACCCTTTTAGAACCATGAGGAACCCTCTAGAGCCCTCTGGGACCCATTTAGGGCCTTCTAAGACCCTTTTAGGACCACGAGGAACCATCTAGACCCCCTTGGGACCCCTTTAGGGCCTTCTAGGACCCTTCTAGGACCCACTGGAACCCTCTAGAGCCCTCTGGGACCATTCTAGGTCTTTCTAGGACCCTTCTAGTGTCACCAGGAACCCTCTAGAGCCTTCTGGGACCCTTCTAGAGCTTTATAGGAGACTTCTAGAGTCACCAGGAGCCCTCTAGAGCCCCCTGGGACCCACTTAGGGCCTCCTAGGACAATTCTAGGACATGAGGAACCCCCTAGAGCACCCTGAAACCAACTTAGGGCCTTCTAGGACACTTCTAGTGTCCCAGGGACCCTCTAGAGCCCCCTGGGACCCCATAGGGCCTTCTAGAACCCTTCTAAGACCACGAGAAACTCTCTAGAGGCACCTGGGACCTCCTTAGGGCCTTCTAGGACATTTCTAGGGCCCCCAGGGACCTTCTAGAGCCCTCTGGGACCCACTTAGGGCCTTCTCGGACGCTTCTAAGACCACAAAGAACCCTCTAGAGCCACCTGGGACCATCTTAGAGCCTTCTAGGTACATTCTAGCACCACGAGGAACCCTCTAGAGCTCCCTAGGACCCCCTTAGAGCCTTCTATGACCCTTCTAGGACAACGAGAAACCATCTAGAGCCACCTGGGACCTCCTTAGGGCCTTCTGGGTTATTCTAGGAACACATGGAACCCTCTAGAGCCTCCTGGGACAACTTAGGGCCATGTAGGACCATTGTAAGATGCCGGGGAACCCTCTAGAGCCCCTTGGGACCGATTTAGTGCCTTCTAGGACCCTTCTAGTGCCCCCAGGGACCTTCTAGAGCACACTGGGACCCCCTTAGAGCCTTCTAGGACCCTTCTAGGAGCCCCAGGAACCCTCTAGAGCCCCCTGGGAACCCCTTGGGGCATTCTAGGACCATTCTAGGACCACGAGGAACCCTCTAGAGCCCCATGGGACCCATTAAAGGCCTTCTAGAACACTTCTAGAACTACAAGGAACCATCTAGAACCCCCTGGGAAATTTCTAGGATTTTCTAAGACCCTTGTAGAGGCACCAGGAACCCTCTAGAGTCCCCTGGGACCCCCTTAGGGCCTTCTAGGACCCTTCTAGGACCACGAGAAACCCTCTAGAGACACCTGGGACCCCCGTAGGGCCTTCTAGGATCATTGTAAGTCCCTGGGAAACCCTCTACAGACCCCTGGGACCTCCTTAGGGCCTTCTAGGACCCTTCTAGGACCCCCAGGGACCCTCTAGAGCCCACTGGGACCCCTTAGAGCCTTATAGGACCCTTTTAGAAACACGAGGAACCCTCTAGAGCCCCCTGGGACCCATTTAGGGCCTTCTAAGACCCTTTTAAGACCACGAGGAACTCTCTAGAGGCACCTGGGACCTTCTTAGGGCCTTCTAGGACCTTTCTAGGGCCCCCAGGGACCTTCTAGAGCCCCCTGGAACCCCCTTAGGGCCTTCTCAGATGCTTCTAAGACCTCGAAGAACCCTCTAGAGCTCTTTGGGACCCCCTTAGGTCCTTCTAGGTACATTCTAGCACCACGAGGAACCCTCTAGAGCTCCCTAGGACCCCCTTAGTGCTTTCTATGACCCTTCTAGGACCACGAGAAACCATCTAGAGCCACCTGGGACCTCCTTAGGGCCTTCTGGGTTATTCTAGGAACACATGAAACCCTCTAGAGCCCCCTGGGACCCACTTAGGGCCTCCTAGGACCCTTCTAGGACAACGAGGAAACCCCTAGAGCCACCTGAGACCCACTTAAGGCCTTCTAGGACCCTTCTAGTGCCCCAAGGACCCTCTAGAGCCCCCTGGGACCCCTTAGGGCCTTCTCGGATGCATCTAAGACCACGAGGAACCCTCTAGAGCAACCTTGGACCTATTTAGTGCCTTCTAGAGCTCTTCTAGGACCACGAAGAATCCTCTGGAGTCCTCTGGGCACCCTTAGGGCCTTCTAGAACCCTTCTAGGACCCACGAGAACCCTCTAGAGCCCCGTGGGACCCTTCTAGGGCTTTCTGGGACTCTTCTAGGGTCTCCAGGAACCCTCTAGAGCCCCCTGGGACCTTTCTAGGGCTTACTGGGACCCTTCTAGAGTCACCAGGAACCCTCTAGAGCCTCCTGGGACCCGCTTAGGGCTTTCTAGGACCCTCCTAGGGCCACGAGGAACCATCTAGAGCCCCCTGAGACCCCCTTAGAACCTTATAGGAACCTTCTACGACCACGAGGATACCTCTAGAGCGCTCTGGGACCCCCTTAGGACCTTCTAGGAACCTTCTAGGACCACCAGGAACCCTCTAGAGCCCCCTGGGACCCCCTTACGACCTTCTAGGAACCTTCTAGAACCCACAGGTACCCGCTAGATCCACCTGGGACCCACTTAGGGCTTTCAAGGACCCTTCTAGAGTCACCAGGAAGCCTCTGGAGCCCCCTGGGACCTCCTTAGGTCCTTGTAGGACTCTTCTAAGACTTCTGGAAACCCTCTGGAGCACCCTGGGACGCTGTTAGGGCCTTCTAAGACCCTTCTATGACTTTCTAGAGCCCCCGAGGACCCTTCTAAAGGCTCCCAGACCCTTCTAGAGCCCCTCAGGACCCTTCTGAATGCCCCCAGACCCTTCTAGAGCCCCTCAGAACCCTTCTAGAGCCAGTCAGGACCTTTATGAAGGTTCCAAGACCCTTCTAGAGCCCCCCAGGACCAATCTGAAGGCCCTAGACCGTTTGAGATCCAAGTTGGACCCTTCTAGAGCCCCTCAGGACCCTTCTGAAGGCCTCCAGACCCTTCTAGAGCCCACCCGGGGCCCTTCTGAAGGCCCCCAGACCCTTCTAGAGCCCACCCACGGCCCTTCTGACGGCCCCCAGACCCTTCTAGAGCCACTCAGGACCCTTCTGAAGGTCTCCAGACCCTTCTAGTTCCCCTGGGCCATTCTGAATGCCCCCAGACGGTTCTAGAGCCACTCAGGGCCCTTCTGATGGCTTCCAGACCATACTAGATCCCCCCAGGGCCATTCTGAAGGACCCCAGACCCTTCTAGAGCCCATCCAGACCCTTCTGAATGCTCCCAGACCATTCTAGAGCCGCTCAGGACCCTTCGGAAGGCCTCCAGACCCTTCTAGATCCCCCCAGAGCCCTTCTGAAGGCCCCCAGACCCTTCTAGAGCCACTCAGGACCCTTCTGAAGGCCTCCAGACCCTTCTAGATCCCCCCAGGGCCATTCTGAAGGCCCCCAGACCATTCTAGAGCCCATCCAGACCCTTCTGAAGGCCTCCAGACCCTTCTATAGGGGTCCCAAAGAGCTCTAGAGGGTTCCTCAAGGTCCTAGAAGGGTTTTAGAAGGCCCTAAGGTGGTTCCAGGGGGCTCTAGAGGGATCCTGGTGGTCCTAGAAGGGTCCTAGAAGGTCCTAAGGGGGTCCCAGAGGGCTCTACAGGGATCCCCATGGTCTTACAATGGTCCTAGAAGGTCCTAAATTGTCCCAGGGGGTCTACATGGTTCCTAGTGGTCCTAGAAGGGACCTAGAAGGCCCTAAAATGGTCCCAGGGGGCTCTAGAGGGTTCCTCGTGGTCCTAGAAGGGTCTTAGAAGGCCCTAAATGCTTCCCAGTGAGCTCTAGAGGGATGCTGGTGGTGTTTGAAGTGTCCTAGAAGGACCTAAGTGGGTCCCATGGGGCTCTAGAGGGATTCAGGGACTCCTAGAAGGGTCCTAGAAGGCTCTAAGGAGTCCCAGGGGGCTCTGGATGGTTTCTCGTGGTCCTAGAAGGGTCCTAGAAGGTCCTAAGTGGGTCCCAGATGGCTCTAGAGGGTTCCTGGTGATCCTAGAAGGGTCCTAGAAGGCCCTAAGGGAGTCCCTGGGGGCTCTAGAGGGTTTCTCGTGGTCCTAGAAGGGTCCTAGAAGGCCTTAAGGAGTCCTAGGGGACTCTAGAGTGTTCCCTGGGGTCTTACAATGGTCCTAGTAGGCCCTAAGGGGGTCCCAGACGACTCTAGGGGGTTCCCTGGGGTCATACAATTGTCCTAGAAGGTCCTAAGTGGTCTCAGGGGGTTCTAGATGGTTCCTCGTGGTCGTAGAAGACACCTAGCAGGCCCTAAGGGGGTCCCAGGGGGCTTTAGAGTGTCCCTGGTGGCCCTAGAAGGGTCCTAGAAGGACCTAAAGGGGTCCCAGGGGGCTCTAGAGGGTCCCTGGGGGCACTAGAATGGTCCTAGAAGGCCCTAAGGGGGTCCCAGAGGGCTCTAGAGTGTCCCTGGTGGTCCTAGAAGGGCCCTAGAAGGGCCTAAAGAGGTCCCAGGGAGCTCTAGAGGGTTCCCCGGGGTCTTACAATGATCCTAGAAGGCCGTAAGGGGTTCCCAGGGAGCTCTAGATGGTTTCTCGTGGTCCTAGAAGGGTCCTAGAAGGCCCTAAGGGCATCCCAGGGGGCTGTAGAGAGTTTCTCGTGGTCCTAGAACGGTACTAGAAGGACCTAAGTGGGTCCCAGAAGGCTCTAAAGAGATCCTGGTGATCCTAGAAGGGTCCTAGAAGGCCCTAAGGGAGTCCCTGGGGGCTCTAGAGCGTTTCTTGTGGTCCTAGAAGGGTCTTAGAAGGCCATAAAGGGGTCCCAGGGGGCTCTAGAGGGTTCCTGGGAGCACTAGAAGGGTCCTAGAAGGCTTTAAGGGGGTCCCAGAGGGCTTTAGAAGGTTCCTGGTGGTCCTAGAAGTGTCCTAGAATGCTCTAAGGGGTCCCACGGGGCTCTAGAGTGTCCCTGGGGGCCCTAGAATTGTCCTAGACGGCCCTAATTGGGTCACAGGGGGGCCTAGAGGGTCCCTGGGGGCACTAAAAGTCTCCTAGAAGGAACAAAATGTGTCACAGAGGGCTCTAGAGGGTTCCTCGTGGTCCTAGAAGGGTCCTAGAAGGCCCTAAGGGGACCCCAGGGAGATCCAGAGGGTTCCTCGTGGTCCTAGAAGGGTCCTAGAAAGCCCTAGAAGGGTCCCAGGGGACTCTGGAGGGTTCCTGGTGATTCTAAAAGGGTCCAAGAAAGTCCTAGAAGGGTCCCAGAGGGCTCTAGAGGGTACCCGTGGTTCCTAGGAGGGTCCTAGAAGGCCCTAAAAGGGTCCCAGCGGGCTCTAGAGGGTCCCTGGGGGTCCAAGAAGGGTTCTAGAAGGCCCTAAGTGGGTCCTACGGGGCTCTAGAGGGCTCCTCGTGGTCCTAGAAGGCCCTAAAGGGGTCCCAGGGGGCTCTAGAGGGACCCTGGCGGCCCTAGAATTGTCCTAGAAGGCCCTAAAGGGGTCCCAGGGGGCTCTAGAGGGTTCCTTGTGGTCCTAGAAGGGTCCTAGAAGGCCCTAAGGGGGTCCCAGCGGGCTCTAGAGGGTTCCTGGGGCTCCTTGAAGGGTTCTAGAAGGCTCAAAGGGTAACCAGGGTGCTCTAGAAGGTCCCTGGGGGCCCTAGAAGGGTACTAGAAGGCACTAAAGAGGACCCGGGGTGCTCTGGAGGGTTCCCCAGGGTCTTACCATGGCCCTAGAAAGCCCTAAGTGGGTCCCAGGGGGCTCTTGAGGGTTCCCTGTGTCCTAGAAGGGTCCTAGAAGGCCCTAAGTGTGTCCCAGGGGGCTCTAGAGGGTCCCTGGGGGCGCTAGAATTGTCCTAGAAGGCCCTAAGGGGGTCCCAGGGGGCTCTAGAGGGTTCCTTCTGGTCCTAGAAGGGTCCTACAAGGCTCTAAGTGGTACCACGAGGCTCTAGAGGTTTCCCCAGGGTCTTAAAATGAACCTAGAATGCCCTAAGTGGGTCCCAGGGGGCTCTAGATGGTTTCTCATGGTCCTAGAAGAGTCTTAGAAGGCCTTAAGCAAGTCCCAGGGGGCTCTAGAGAGTTCCTCGTGGTCCTAGAAGGGTCTTAGAAGGCCCGAAGTGGGTCCCAGAGGGCTCTAGAGGGTTCCTGGTGACCCTAGAACGGTCATCGAAGGACCTAAGGAGGTCCCAGGGGGCTCTAGAGGGTTTCTCGTGGTCCTAGAAGGGTCCTAGTAGGCTCTAAGGAGTCCCGGGGACTCTAGAGTGTCCCTGGGGGCACTAGAAGGGTCCTAGAAGGCGCAAAGAGGGTCCCAGAGGGCTATAGAAAGCTCCTGGTGGTCCTAGAAGGGTCTTAGAAAGCCCTAAGGGGGTCCCAGGGGGCTCTAGAGGGTTCCTCGTGGTCCTAGAAGGGTCCTCGAAGGCTCTAAGGCATCCCAGGGGGCTCTAGACGGTCTCTGGGGACCCTAGAAGAGTCCTAGAACGCCCTAAAGGGGTCCCAGAGAGCTATAGATGGTTTCTCGTGGTCCTAGAAGGGTCCTAGAAGGCCCTAAAATGGTCCTGGGGGCTCTAGAGGGTTCCTCGTGGTCCTAGAAGGGTCCTAGAAAGCCCTAGAAGGGTCCCAGGGGGCTCTAGAGGGTTCCTCGTGGTCCTAGAAGGGTCCTAGAAGGCCCTAAGTGGGTCCCAGGGGGCTCTAGATGGTACCTGGGGGCGCTAGAATTGTCCTAGGAGGCCCTAAGTGGGTCCCGGGGGCTCTAGAGGGTTCCTCGTGGTCCTAGAAGGGTCCTAGAAGGCCCTAAATGGGTCCCAGGGGGCTCTAGAGGGTTCCTTGTGGTACTAGAATCGTCCTAGAAGGCTCTAAGTGGTCCCACGACGCTCTAGATGGTTCCCCAGGGTCTTACAATGATCCTAGAAGGCCCTATGTGAGTCCCAAGGGGTTCTAGATGGTTTCTTGTCGTCCTAGAATGGTCCTTGAAATTCTAAGGGGGTCCCAGTGGGCTCTAGAGAGATCCTTTTGGTCCTAGAAGGGTGCTAGAAGGCCCTAAGGGGGTCCCAGAGGGATCTAGAGGGTTATTGGGGGGTCTAGAAGGGTCCTAGAAGGACCTAAGGGGGTCCCAGAGGGCTCTAGAGGGTTCCTCGTGGTCCTAGAAGGGTCCTAGAAGGCCCTAAGGGGGTCCCAGAGGGCTCTAGAGGGTTCCTGGGGCTCCTAGAAGGGTTCTAGAAGGCTCTAAAGGGAACCAGGGGGCTCTAGAAAGTCCCTGGGTCCCTAGAAGTGTACTAGAAGGCCCTAAAGAGGACGCAGGGTGCTCTAGAGGGTTCCCCGGGGTCTTACCATGGTCCTAGAAGGCCCTAAGTGGGTCCCAGGGGGCTCTATCTGGTTTCCTCGTGGTCCTAGAATAGTCCTAGAAGGCCTTAAGCAAGTCCCAGGGGGCTCTAGAGGGTTCCTTGTGGTCCGAGAAGGGTCCTAGACGGCCCTAAGGGGGTCCCAGGTGGTTCTAGAAGGTTCCTCGTGGTCATAGAAGGGTCCTAGAATGTTCTAAGGGGTCTCAGGGGCCTCTAGATGGTTCCCCGGAGACTTAAAATGGTCCTAGAAGGCCCTAAGGGGTTCTCAGAGGGCTCTAGATGGTTCCTCCTGGTCCTAGAATGGTCCTAAAAGGCCCTAAGTGGACCCAGGGGGCTCTAGAAGGTCCCTGGGGGCCCTAGAATTGTACTAGAAGGCCTTAAATAGGATCCAGGGTGCTCTAGAGGGTTCCCCGGGGTTTTACCATGGACCTAGAAGGCCCTAAGGGGGTCCCAGGGGGCTCTAGAGGGTTCCTCGTGGCCCTAGAAGGGTTCTAGAAGGACTTAAGCAAGTTCCAGGGGGGTCTAGAGGGTCACTGGGGGCTCTAGAAGAGCCCTAGAAGGCCCTAAGGTGTCCCAGGGGGCTCTAGAGGGATCCTCGTGGTCCTAGAAGGGTCCTAGAAGGCTCTAAGGGGTCCCACGAGGCTCTTGAGGGTTCCCCAGGGTCTTATAATGATCCTAGAAGGCCCTAAGGGAGTCCCAGGGGGCTGTAGAGTGTTTCTCCTGGTCCTAGAAGGGTTCTAGAAGGCCTTAAGCAAGTCCCAGGGGGCTCTAGAGGGTTCCTCGTGGTCCTAGAAGGGTCCTAGAAGGCCCTAAGTGGGTCCCAGATGGCTCTAGAGGGTTCCTGGTGATCCTAGAAGGGTCCTAGTAGGCCCTAAAGACTCCCAGGGAGCTCTAGAGGGTCTCTGGGGGCACTAGAAGTGTCCTAGAATGTGCAAAAATGTGTCCCAGAGGGCTATAGTGGGCTCCTGGTGGTCCTAGAAGGGTCTTAGAAGGCCCTAAGTGGGTCCTAGGGGGCTCTAGAGGGTCCCTGGGGGCCCTAGAAGGGTCCTAGAATGCCCTAAGGGGGTCCCAGGGGGCTCTAGAGGGTTCCTCGTGGTCCTAGAAGGGTCCTCGAAGGCTCTAAGGCATCCCAGGGGGCTCTAGACGGTCTCTGGGGAACCTAGAAGAGTCCTAGAACGCCCTAAAGGGGTCCCAGAGAGCTATAGATGGTTTCTCGTGGTCCTAGAAGGGTCCTAGAAGGCCCTAAAATGGTCCCAGGGGGCTCTAGAGGGTTCCTCGTGGTCCTAGAAGGGTCCTAGAAAGCCCTAGAAGGGTCCCAGGGGACTCTGGAGGGTTCCTGGTGATTCTAAAAGGGTCCAAGAAAGCCCTAGAAGGGTCCCAGACGGCTCTAGAGGGTACCCGTGGGTCCTAGGAGGGTCCTAGAAGGCCCTAAAAGGGTCCCAGCGGGCTCTAGAGGGTCCCTGGGGGTACTAGAAGAGTCCTAGAAGGCCCTAAGTGGGTCCTAGGGGGCTCTAGAGGGCTCCTGGTGGTCCTAGAAGGGTCCTAGAAGGCCCTAAAGGGGTCCCAGGGGGCTCTAGAGGGACCCTGGCGGCCCTAGAATTGTCCTAGAAGGCCCTAAGGGGGTCCCAGCGGGCTCTAGAGGGTCCCTGGGGGTACTAGAAGAGTCCTAGAAGGCCCTAAGTGGGTCCTAGGGGGCTCTAGAGGGCTCCTGGTGGTCCTAGAAGGGTCCTAGAAGGCCCTAAAGGGGTCCCAGGGGGCTCTAGACGGACCCTGGCAGCCCTAGAATTGTCCTAGAAGGCCCTAAAGGGGTCCCAGTGGGCTCTAGAGGGTTCCTCGTGGTCCTAGAATGGTCCTCGAGGGCTCTAAGTCATCCCAGGGGGCTCTAGACGGTCTCTGGGGACCCTAGAAGAGTCCTAGAACGCCCTAAAGGGGTCCCAGAGAGCTTTAGATGGTTTCTCGTGGTCCTAGAAGGGTCCTAGAAGGCCCTAAAATGGTCCCGGGGGCTCTAGAGGGTTCCTCGTGGTCCTAGAAGGGTCCTAGAAAGCCCTAGAAGGGTCCCAGGGGACTCCGGAGTGTTCCTGGTGATTCTAAAAGGGTCCAAGAAAGCCCTAGAAGGGTCCCAGAGGGCTCTAGAGGGTACCCGTGGGTCCTAGGAGGGTCCTAGAAGGCCCTAAAAGGGTCCCAGGGGGCTCTAGAGGGTCCCTGGGGGTACTAGAAGAGTCCTAGAAGGCCCTAAGTGGGTCCTAGGGGGCTCTAGAGGGCTCCTGGTGGTCCTAGAAGGGTCCTAGAAGGCCCTAAAGGGGTCCCAGGGGGCTCTAGAGGGACCCTGGCGGCCCTAGAATTTTCCTAGAAGGCCCTAAGGGGGTCCCAGCGGGCTCTAGATGGTCCCTGGGGGTACTAGAATAGTCCTAGAAGGCCCTAAGTGGGTCCTAGGGGGCTCTAGAGGGCTCCTGGTGGTCCTAGAAGGGTCCTAGAAGGCCCTAAGTGGGTCCCAGGGGGCTCTAGACGGACCCTGGCGGCCCTAGAATTGTCCTAGAAGGCCTTAAAGGGGTCCCAGGGGGCTCTAGAGGGTTCCTTGTTGTCCTAGAAGGGTCCTAGAAGGCCCTAAGGGGGTCCCAGCGGGCTCTAGAGGGTTCCTGGGGCTCCTAGAAGGGTTCTAGAAGGCTCAAAGGGAAACCAGGCTGCTCTAGAAGGTCCCTGGGGGCCCTAAAAGGGTACTAGAAGGCACTAAAGAGGACCCAGGGTGCTCTGGAGGGTTCCCCAGGGTCTTACCATGGCCCTAGAAAGCCCTAAGGGTGTCCCAAGGGGCTCTTGAGGGTTCCCTGTGTCCTAGAAGTGTCCTAGAAGGCCCTAAGTGGGTCCCAGGGGGCTCTAGAGGGTCCCTGGGGGCGCTAGAATTGTCCTAGAAGGCCCTAAGTGGGTCCCAGGGGGCTCTAGAGGGTTCCTCGTGGTCCTAGAACGGTCCTAGAAGGCCCTATGTGGGTCCCAGAGGGCTCTAGAGGGTTCCTGGTGATCCTAGAAGGGTCCTAGTAGGCCCTAAAGACTCCCAGGGAGCTCTAGAGGGTCTCTGGGGGCACTAGAAGTGTCCTAGAATGTGCAAAAAGGTGTCCCAGAGGGCTATAGAGGGCTCCTGGTGGTCCTAGAAGGGTCTTAGAATGCCCTAAGTGGGTCCCAGGGGGCTCTAGAGGGTCCCTGGGGGCCCTAGAAGGGTCCTAGAATGCCCTAAGGGGGTTCCAGGGGGCTCTAGAGGGTTCCTCGTGGTCCTAGAAGGGTCCTCGAAGGCTCTAAGGCATCCCAGGGGGCTCTAGACGGTGTCTGGGGACCCTAGAAGAGTCCTAGAACGCCCTAAAGGGGTCCCAGAGAGCTATAGATGGTTTCTCGTGGTCCTAGAAGGGTCCTAGAAGGACCTAGAAGGGTCCCGGGGGCTCTAGAGGGTTCCTGGTGATTCTAAAAGGGTCCAAGAAAGGCCTAGAAGGGTCCCAGAGGGCTCTAGAGGGTACCCGTGGGTCCTAGGAGGGTCCTAGAAGGCCCTAAAAGGGTCCCAGGGGGCTCTAGAGGGTCCCTGGGGGTACTAGAAGAGTCCTAGAAGGCCCTAAGTGAGTCCTAGGGGGCTCTAGTGGGTTCCTTGTGGTCCTAGAAGGGTCCTAGAAGGCCCTAAAGGGGTCCCAGGGGTCTCTAGACGGACCCTGGCGGCCCTAGAATTGACCTAGAAGGCCCTAAAGGGGTCCCAGGGGGCTCTAGAGGGTTCCTTGTGGTCCTAGAAGGGTCCTAGAAGGCCTTAAGCAAGTCTCAGGGGGCTCTAGAAGTTCCTCGTGGTCCTAGAAGTGTCCTAGAAGGCCCTAAGTGGGTCCCAGAGGGCTCTAGAGGGTTCCTGGTGACCCTAGAACGGTCCTCGAAGGACCTAAGGAGGTCCCAGGGGGCTCTAGAGGGTTTCTCGTGGTCCTAGAAGGGTCCTAGTAGGCCCTAAGGAGTCCCAGGGGGCTCTAGAGTGTCCCTGGGGGCACTAGAAGGGTCCTAGAAGGCGCAAAGAGGGTCCCAGAGGGCTATAGAGGGCTCCTGGTGGTCCTAGAAGGGTCTTAGAAAGCCCTAAGGGGGTCCCAGGGGGCTCTAGAGGGTCCCTGGGGGCCCTAGAAGGGTCCTAGAATGCCCTAAGGGGGTCCCAGGGGGCTCTAGAGGGTTCCTCGTGGTCCTAGAAGGGTCCTCGAAGGCTCTAAGGCATCCCAGGGGGCTCTAGACGGTCTCTGGGGACCCTAGAAGACTCCTAGAACGCCCTAAAGGGTCCCAGAGAGCTATAGATGGTTTCTCGTGGTCCTAGAAGGGTCCTAGAAGGCCCTAGAAGGGTCCCGGGGGCTCTAGAGGGTTCCTGGTGATTCTAAAAGGGTCCAAGAAAGGCCTAGAAGGGTCCCAGAGGGCTCTAGAGGGTACCCGTGGGTCCTAGGAGGGTCCTAGAAGGCCCTAAAAGGGTCCCAGGTGGCTCTAGAGGGTCCCTGGGGGTACTAGAAGAGTCCTAGAAGGCCCTAAGTGGGTCCTAGGGGGCTCTAGAGGGCTCCTGGTGGTCCTAGAAGGGTCCTAGAAGGCCCTAAAGGGGTTCCAGGGGGCTCTAGATGGTTCCTTGTGGTCCTAGAAGGGTCCTAGAAGGCCCTAAGGGGGTCCCAGCGGGCTCTAGAGGGTTCCTGGGGCTCCTAGAAGTGTTCTAGAAGGCTCAAAGTGTAACCAGGGGCTCTAGAAGGTCCCTGGGGGCCCTAGAAGGGTACTAGAAGGCACTAAAGAGGACCCAGGGTGCTCTGGAGGGTTCCCCAGGGTCTTACCATGGCCCTAGAAAGCCCTAAGGGGGTCCCAGGGGGCTCTTGAGGGTTTCCTGTGTCCTAGAATGGACCTAGAAGGCCCTAAGTATGTCCCAGGTGGCTCTAGAGGATCCCTGGGGGCGCTAGAATTGTCCTAGAAGGCCCTAAGGGGGTCCCAGGGGGCTCTAGATGGTTCCTTCTGGTCCTAGAAGAGTCCTACAAGGCTCTAAGTGGTACCACGAGGCTCTAGAGGGTTCCCCAGGGTCTTAAAATGAACCTAGAATGCCCTAAGTGGGTCCCAGGGGGCTCTAGATGGTTTCTCGTGGTCCTAGAAGAGTCCTAGAAGGCCTTAAGCAAGTCTCAGGGGGCTCTAGAGAGTTCCTCGTGGTCCTAGAAGGGTCCTAGAAGGCCCTAAGTGGGTCCCAGAGGGCTCTAGAGGGTTCCTGGTGACCCTAGAACGGTCCTCGAAGGACCTAAGGAGGTCCCAGAGGGCTCTAGAGGGTTTCTCGTGGTCCTAGAAGGGTCCAGTAGGCCCTAAGGAGTCCCAGGGGGCTCTAGAGTGTCCCTGGGGGCACTAGAAGGGTCCTAGAAGGCGCAAAGAGGGTCCCAGAAGGCTATAGAGGGCTCCTGGTGGTCCTAGAAGGGTCTTAGAAAGCCCTAAGGGGGTCCCAGGGGGCTCTAGAGGGTCCCTGGGGGCCCTAGAAGGGTCCTAGAATGCCCTAAGGGGGTCCCAGGGGGCTCTAGAGGGTTCCTCGTGGTCCTAGAAGGGTCCTAGAAGGCCCTAAGTGGGTCCCAGAGGGCTCTAGAGGGTTCCTGGTGATCCTAGAAGGGTTCTAGTAGGCCCTAAATACTCCCAGGGAGCTCTAGAGGGTCTCTGGGGGCACTAGAAGTGTCCTAGAATGTGCAAAAAGTTGTCCCAGAGGGCTATAGAGGGCTCCTGGTGGTCCTAGAAGGGTCTTAGAATGCCCTAAGTGGGTCCCAGGGGGCTCTAGAGGGTCCCTGGGGGCCCTAGAAGGGTCCTAGAATGCCCTAAGGGGGTCCCAGGGGGCTCTAGAGGGTTCCTCGTGGTCCTAGAAGGGTCCTCGAAGGCTCTAAGGCATCCCAGGGGGCTCTAGACGGTCTCTGGGGACCCTAGAAGAGTCCTAGAACGCCCTAAAGGGGTCCCAGAGAGCTATAGATGGTTTCTCGTGCTCCTAGAAGGGTCCTAGAAGGCCCTAGAAGGGTCCCGGGGGCTCTAGAGGGTTCCTGGTGATTCTAAAAGGGTCCAAGAAAGGCCTAGAAGGGTCCCAGAGGGCTCTAGAGGGTACCCGTGGGTCCTAGGAGGGTCCTAGAAGGCCCTAAAAGGGTCCCAGGGGGCTCTAGAGGGTCCCTGGGGGTACTAGAAGAGTCCTAGAAGGCCCTAAGTGGGTCCTAGGGGGCTCTAGAGGGGTCCTTCTGGTCCTAGAAGGGTCCTAGAAGGCCCTAAAGGGGTCCCAGGGGTCTCTAGACGGACCCTGGCGGCCCTAGAATTGTCCTAGAAGGCCCTAAATGGGTCCCAGGGGGCTCTAGAGGGTTCCTTGTGGTCCTAGAAGGGTCCTAGAAGGCCTTAAGCAAGTCCCAGGTGGCTCTAGAGAGTTCCTCGTGGTCCTAGAAGGGTCCTAGAAGGCCCTAAGTGGGTCCCAGAGGGCTCTAGAGGGTTCCTGGTGACCCTAGAACGGTCCTCGAAGGACCTAAGGAGGTCCCAGGGGGCTCTAGAGGGTTTCTCGTGGTCCTAGAAGGGTCCTAGTAGGCCCTAAGGAGTCCCAGGGGGCTCTAGAGTGTCCCTGGGGGCACTAGAAGGGTCCTAGAAGGCGCAAAGAGGGTCCCAGAGGGCTATAGAGGGCTCCTGGTGGTCCTAGAAGGGTCTTAGAAAGCCCTAAGGGGGTCCCAGAGGGCTCTAGAGGGTCCCTGGGGGCCCTAGAAGGGTCCTAGAATGCCCTAAGGGGGTCCCAGGGGGCTCTAGAGGGTTCCTCGTGGTCCTAGAAGGGTCCTAGTAGGCCCTAAAGAGTCCCAGGGGGCTCTAGAGTGTCCCTAGGGGCACTAGAAGGGTCCTAGAAGGCGCAAAGAGGGTCTCAGAGGGATATAGAGGGCTCCTGGTGGTCCTAGAAGGGTCTGAGAAAGCCCTAAGGGGGTCCCAGTGGGCTCTAGAGGGTCCCTGGGGGCCCTAGAAGGGTCCTAGAATTCCCTAAGGGGGTTCCAGGGGGCTCTAGAGGGTTCCTCGTGGTCCTAGAAGGGTCCTCGAAGGCTCTAAGGCATCCCAGGGGGCTCTAGACGGTCTCTGGGGACCCTAGAAGAGTCCTAGAACGCCCTAAAGGGTCCCAGAGAGCTATAGATGGTTTCTCGTGGTCCTAGAAGGGTCCTAGAAGGCCCTAGAAGGGTCCCGGGGGCTCTAGAGGGTTCCTGGTGATTCTAAAAGGGTCCAAGAAAGGCCTAGAAGGGTCCCAGAGGGCTCTAGAGGGTACCCGTGGGTCCTAGGAGGGTCCTAGAAGGCCCTAAAAGGGTCCCAGGGGGCTCTAGAGGGTCCCTGGGGGTACTAGAAGAGTCCTAGAAGGCCCTAAGTGGGTCCTAGGGGGCTCTAGAGGGCTCCTGGTGGTCCTAGAAGGGTCCTAGAAGGCCCTAAAGGGGTCCCAGGGGGCTCTAGAGGGCTCCTGGTGGTCCTAGAAGGGTCCTAGAAGGCCCTAAGGGGGTCCCAGTGGGCTCTAGAGGGTTCCTGGGGCTCCTAGAAGGGTTCTAGAAGGCTCAAAGGGTAACCAGGGGGCTCTAGAAGGTCCCTGGGGGCCCTAGAAGGGTACTAGAAGGCACTAAAGAGGACCCAGGGTGCTCTGGAGGGTTCCCCAGGGTCTTACCATGGCCCTAGGAAGCCCTAAGGGGGTCCCAGGGGGCTCTTGAGGGTTCCCTGTGTCCTAGAAGGGTCCTAGAAGGCCCTAAGTGTGTCCCAGGGGGCTCTAGAGGGTCCCTGGGGGCACTAGAATTGTCCTAGAAGGCCCTAAGGGGGTCCCAGAGGGCTCTAGAGGGTTCCTTCTGGTCCTAGAAGGGTCCTACAAGGCTCTAAGTGGTACCACGAGGCTCTAGAGGGTTCCCCAGGGTCTTAAAATGAACCTAGAATGCCCTAAGTGGGTCCCAGGGGGCTCTAGATGGTTTCTCGTGGTCCTAGAAGAGTCCTAGAAGGCCTTAAGCAAGTCTCAGGGGGCTCTAGAGAGTTCCTCGTGGTCCTAGAAGGGTCCTAGAAGGCCCTAAGTGGGTCCCAGAGGGCTCTAGAGGGTTCCTGGTGACCCTAGAACGGTCCTCGAAGGACCTAAGAAGGTCCCAGGGGGCTCTAGAGGGTTTCTCGTGGTCCTAGAAGGGTCCTAGTAGGCTCTAAGGAGTCCCAGGGGGCTCTAGAGTGTCCCTGGGGGCACTAGAAGGGTCCTAGAAGGCGCAAAGAGGGTCCCAGAGGGCTATAGAGGGCTCCTGGTGGTCCTAGAAGGGTCTTAGAAAGCCCTAAGGGGGTCCCAGCGGGCTCTAGAGGGTTCCAGGGGCTCCTAGAAGGGTTCTAGAAGGCTCAAAGGGTAACCAGGGGGCTCTAGAAGGTCCCTGGGGGCCCTAGAAGGGTACTAGAAGGCACTAAAGAGGACCTAGGGTGCTCTGGAGGGTTCCCCAGGGTCTTACCATGGCCCTAGAAAGCCCTAAGGGGGTCCCAGGGGGCTCTTGAGGGTTCCCTGTGTCCTAGAAGGGTCCTAGAAGGCCCTAAGTGTGTCCCAGGGGGCTCTAGAGGGTACCTGGGGGCGCTAGAATTGTCTTAGAAGGCCCTAAGTGGGTCCCAGGGGGCTCTAGAGGGTTCCTTCTGGTCCTAGAAGGGTCCTACAAGGCTCTAAGTGGTACCACGAGGCTCTAGAGGGTTCCCCAGGGTCTTAAAATGAACCTAGAATGCCCTAAGTGGGTCCCAGGGGGCTCTAGATGGTTTCTCGTGGTCCTAGAAGAGTCCTAGAAGGCCTTAAGCAAGTCTCAGGGGGCTCTAGAGAGTTCCTCGTGGTCCTAGAAGGGTCCTAGAAGGCCTTAACTGGGTCCCAGAGGGCTCTAGAGGGTTCCTGGTGACCCTAGAACGGTCCTCGAAGGACCTAAGGAGGTCCCAGGGGGCTCTAGAGGATTTCTCGTGGTCCTAGAAGGGTCCTAGTAGGCCCTAAAGAGTCCCAGGGGGCTCTAGAGCGTCCTTGGGGGCACTAGAAGGGTCCTAGAAGGCGCAAAGAGGGTCCCAGAGGGCTATAGAGGGCTCCTGGTGGTCCTAGAAGGGTCTTAGAAAGCCCTAAGGGGGTCCCAGGGGGCTCTAGAGGGTCCCTGGGGGCCCTAGAAGGGTCCTAGAATGCCCTAAGGGGGTCCCAGGGGGCTCTAGAGGGTTCCTCGTGGTCCTAGAAGGGTCCTAGAAGGCCCTAAGTGGGTCCCAGAGGGCTCTAGAGGGTTCCTGGTGATCCTAGAAGGGTCCTAGTAGGCTCTAAAGACTCCCAGGGAGCTCTAGAGGGTCTCTGGGGGCACTAGAAGTGTCCTAGAATGTGCAAAAAGGTGTCCCAGAGGCCTATAGAGGGCTCCTGGTGGTCCTAGAAGGGTCTTAGAAGGCCCTAAGTGGGTCCCAGGGGGCTCTAGAGGGTCCCTGGGGGCCCTAGCAGGGTCCTAGAATGCCCTAAGGGGGTCCCAGGGGGCTCTAGAGGGTTCCTCGTGGTCCTAGAAGGGTCCTCGAAGGCTCTAAGGCATCCCAGGGGGCTCTAGACGGTCTCTGGGGACACTAGAAGAGTCCTAGAACGCCCTAAAGGGGTCCCAGAGAGCTATAGATGGTTTCTCGTGGTCCTAGAAGGGTCCTAGAAGGCCCTAAAATGGTCCCGGGGGCTCTAGAGGGTTCCTCGTGGTCCTAGAAGGGTCCTAGAAAGCCCTAGAAGGGTCCCAGGGGACTCTGGAGGGTTCCTGGTGATTCTAAAAGGGTCCAAGAAAGGCCTAGAAGGGTCCCAGAGGGCTCTAGAGGGTTCCTCATGGTCCTAGGAGGGTCCTAGAAGGCCCTAAAAGGGTCCCAGCGGGCTCTAGAGGGTCCCTGGGGGTACTAGAAGAGTCCTAGAAGGCCCTAAGTGGGTCCTAGGGGGCTCTAGAGGGCTCCTGGTGGTCCTAGAAGGGTCCTAGAAGGCCCTAAAGGGGTCCCAGGGGGCTCTAGATGGACCCTGGAGGCCCTAGAATTGTCCTAGAAGGCCCTAAAGTGGTCCCAGGGGGCTCTAGAGGGTTCCTTGTGGTCCTAGAAGGGTCCTAGAAGGCCCTAAGGGGGTCCCAGCGGGCTCTAGAGGGTTCCTGGGGCTCCTAGAAGGGTTCTAGAAGGCTCAAAGGGTAACCAGGGGGCTCTAGAGGGTTCCTGGGGCTCCTAGAAGGGTTCTAGAAGGCTCAAAGGGTAACCAGGGGGCTCTAGAAGGTCCCTGGGGGCCCTAGAAGGGTACTAGAAGGCACTAAAGAGGACCCAGGGTGCTCTGGAGGGTTCCCCAGGGTCTTACCATGGCCCTAGAAAGCCCTAAGGGGGTCCCAGGGGGCTCTTGAGGGTTCCCTGTGTACTAGAAGGGTCCTAGAAGGCCCTAAGTGTGTCCCAGGGGGCTCTAGAGGGTCCCTGGGGGCGCTAGAATTGTCCTAGAAGGCCCTAAGTGGGTCCCAGGGGGCTCTAGAGGGTTCCTTCTGGTCCTAGAAGGGTCCTATAAGGCTCTAAGGGGTCCCACGAGGCTCTTGAGGGTTCCCCAGGGTCTTAAAATGAACCTAGAATGCCCTAAGTGGGTCCCAAGGGGCTCTAGATGGTTTCTCGTGGTCCTAGAAGAGTCCTAGAAAGCCTTAAGCAAGTGCCAGGGGGCTCTAGAGAGTTCCTCGTGGTCCTAGAAGGGTCCTAGAAGGCCCTAAGTGGGTCCCAGAGGGCTCTAGAGGGTTCCTGGTGACCCTAGAACGGTCCTCGAAGGACCTAAGGAGGTCCCAGGGGGCTCTAGAGGGTTTCTCGTGGTCCTAGAAGGGTCCTAGTAGGCTCTAAGGAGTCCCAGGGGGCTCTAGAGTGTCCCTGGGGGCACTAGAAGGGTCCTAGAAGGCGCAAAGAGGGTCCCAGAGGGCTATAGAGGGCTCCTGGTGGTCCTAGAAGGGTCTTAGAAAGCCCTAAGGGGGTCCCAGGGGGCTCTAGAGGGTCCCTGGGGGCCCTAGAAGGGTCCTAGAATGCCCTAAGGGGGTCCCAGGGGGCTCTAGAGGGTTCCTCGTGGTCCTAGAAGGGTCCTAGAAGGCCCTAAGTGGGTCCCAGAGGGCTCTAGAGGGTTCCTGGTGATCCTAGAAGGGTTCTAGTAGGCCCTAAATACTCCCAGGGAGCTCTAGAGGGTCTCTGGGGGCACTAGAAGTGTCCTAGAATGTGCAAAAAGTTGTCCCAGAGGGCTATAGAGGGCTCCTGGTGGTCCTAGAAGGGTCTTAGAATGCCCTAAGTGGGTCCCAGGGGGCTCTAGAGGGTCCCTGGGGGCCCTAGAAGGGTCCTAGAATGCCCTAAGGGGGTCCCAGGGGGCTCTAGAGGGTTCCTCGTGGTCCTAGAAGGGTCCTCGAAGGCTCTAAGGCATCCCAGGGGGCTCTAGACGGTGTCTGGGGACCCTAGAAGAGTCCTAGAACGCCCTAAAGGGGTCCCAGAGAGCTATAGATGGTTTCTCGTGGTCCTAGAAGGGTCCTAGAAGGCCCTAGAAGGGTCCCGGGGGCTCTAGAGGGTTCCTGGTGATTCTAAAAGGGTCCAAGAAAGGCCTAGAAGGGTCCCAGAGGGCTCTAGAGGGTACCCGTGGGTCCTAGGAGGGTCCTAGAAGGCCCTAAAAGGGTCCCAGGGGGCTCTAGAGGGTCCCTGGGGGTACTAGAAGAGTCCTAGAAGGCCCTAAGTGGGTCCTAGGGGGCTCTAGAGGGTTCCTTCTGGTCCTAGAAGGGTCCTAGAAGGCCCTAAAGGGGTCCCAGGGGTCTCTAGACGGACCCTGGCGGCCCTAGAATTGTCCTAGAAGGCCCTAAATGGGTCCCAGGGGGCTCTAGAGGGTTCCTTGTGGTCCTAGAAGGGTCCTAGAAGGCCTTAAGCAAGTCCCAGGTGGCTCTAGAGAGTTCCTCGTGGTCCTAGAAGGGTCCTAGAAGGCCCTAAGTGGGTCCCAGAGGGCTCTAGAGGGTTCCTGGTGACCCTAGAACGGTCCTCGAAGGACCTAAGGAGGTCCCAGGGGGCTCTAGAGGGTTTCTCGTGGTCCTAGAAGGGTCCTAGTAGGCCCTAAGGAGTCCCAGGGGGCTCTAGAGTGTCCCTGGGGGCACTAGAAGGGTCCTAGAAGGCGCAAAGAGGGTCCCAGAGGGCTATAGAGGGCTCCTGGTGGTCCTAGAAGGGTCTTAGAAAGCCCTAAGGGGGTCCCAGAGGGCTCTAGAGGGTCCCTGGGGGCCCTAGAAGGGTCCTAGAATGCCCTAAGGGGGTCCCAGGGGGCTCTAGAGGGTTCCTCGTGGTCCTAGAAGGGTCCTAGTAGGCCCTAAAGAGTCCCAGGGGGCTCTAGAGTGTCCCTAGGGGCACTAGAAGGGTCCTAGAAGGCGCAAAGAGGGTCTCAGAGGGATATAGAGGGCTCCTGGTGGTCCTAGAAGGGTCTGAGAAAGCCCTAAGGGGGTCCCAGGGGGCTCTAGAGGGTCCCTGGGGGCCCTAGAAGGGTCCTAGAATGCCCTAAGGGGGTTCCAGGGGGCTCTAGAGGGTTCCTCGTGGTCCTAGAAGGGTCCTCGAAGGCTCTAAGGCATCCCAGGGGGCTCTAGACGGTCTCTGGGGACCCTAGAAGAGTCCTAGAACGCCCTAAAGGGTCCCAGAGAGCTATAGATGGTTTCTCGTGGTCCTAGAAGGGTCCTAGAAGGCCCTAGAAGGGTCCCGGGGGCTCTAGAGGGTTCCTGGTGATTCTAAAAGGGTCCAAGAAAGGCCTAGAAGGGTCCCAGAGGGCTCTAGAGGGTACCCGTGGGTCCTAGGAGGGTCCTAGAAGGCCCTAAAAGGGTCCCAGGGGTCTCTAGAGGGTCCCTGGGGGTACTAGAAGAGTCCTAGAAGGCGCTAAGTGGGTCCTAGGGGGCTCTAGAGGGCTCCTGGTGGTCCTAGAAGGGTCCTAGAAGGCCCTAAAGGGGTCCCAGGGGGCTCTAGAGGGCTCCTGGTGGTCCTAGAAGGGTCCTAGAAGGCCCTAAGGGGGTCCCAGTGGGCTCTAGAGGGTTCCTGGGGCTCCTAGAAGGGTTCTAGAAGGCTCAAAGGGTAACCAGGGGGCTCTAGAAGGTCCCTGGGGGCCCTAGAAGGGTACTAGAAGGCACTAAAGAGGACCCAGGGTGCTCTGGAGGGTTCCCCAGGGTCTTACCATGGCCCTAGAAAGCCCTAAGGGGGTCCCAGGGGGCTCTTGAGGGTTCCCTGTGTCCTAGAAGGGTCCTAGAAGGCCCTAAGTGTGTCCCAGGGGGCTCTAGAGGGTCCCTGGGGGCGCTAGAATTGTCCTAGAAGGCCCTAAGGGGGTCCCAGAGGGCTCTAGAGGGTTCCTTCTGGTCCTAGAAGGGTCCTACAAGGCTCTAAGTGGTACCACGAGGCTCTAGAGGGTTCCCCAGGGTCTTAAAATGAACCTAGAATGCCCTAAGTGGGTCCCAGGGGGCTCTAGATGGTTTCTCGTGGTCCTAGAAGAGTCCTAGAAGGCCTTAAGCAAGTCTCAGGGGGCTCTAGAGAGTTCCTCGTGGTCCTAGAAGGGTCCTAGAAGGCCCTAAGTGGGTCCCAGAGGGCTCTAGAGGGTTCCTGGTGACCCTAGAACGGTCCTCGAAGGACCTAAGAAGGTCCCAGGGGGCTCTAGAGGGTTTCTCGTGGTCCTAGAAGGGTCCTAGTAGGCTCTAAGGAGTCCCAGGGGGCTCTAGAGTGTCCCTGGGGGCACTAGAAGGGTCCTAGAAGGCGCAAAGAGGGTCCCAGAGGGCTATAGAGGGCTCCTGGTGGTCCTAGAAGGGTCTTAGAAAGCCCTAAGGGGGTCCCAGCGGGCTCTAGAGGGTTCCAGGGGCTCCTAGAAGGGTTCTAGAAGGCTCAAAGGGTAACCAGGGGGCTCTAGAAGGTCCCTGGGGGCCCTAGAAGGGTACTAGAAGGCACTAAAGAGGACCTAGGGTGCTCTGGAGGGTTCCCCAGGGTCTTACCATGGCCCTAGAAAGCCCTAAGGGGGTCCCAGGGGGCTCTTGAGGGTTCCCTGTGTCCTAGAAGGGTCCTAGAAGGCCCTAAGTGTGTCCCAGGGGGCTCTAGAGGGTACCTGGGGGCGCTAGAATTGTCCTAGAAGGCCCTAAGTGGGTCCCAGGGGGCTCTAGAGGGTTCCTTCTGGTCCTAGAAGGGTCCTACAAGGCTCTAAGTGGTACCACGAGGCTCTAGAGGGTTCCCCAGGGTCTTAAAATGAACCTAGAATGCCCTAAGTGGGTCCCAGGGGGCTCTAGATGGTTTCTCGTGGTCCTAGAAGAGTCCTAGAAGGCCTTAAGCAAGTCTCAGGGGGCTCTAGAGAGTTCCTCGTGGTCCTAGAAGGGTCCTAGAAGGCCTTAACTGGGTCCCAGAGGGCTCTAGAGGGTTCCTGGTGACCCTAGAACGGTCCTCGAAGGACCTAAGGAGGTCCCAGGGGGCTCTAGAGGATTTCTCGTGGTCCTAGAAGGGTCCTAGTAGGCCCTAAAGAGTCCCAGGGGGCTCTAGAGCGTCCCTGGGGGCACTAGAAGGGTCCTAGAAGGCGCAAAGAGGGTCCCAGAGGGCTATAGAGGGCTCCTGGTGGTCCTAGAAGGGTCTTAGAAAGCCCTAAGGGGGTCCCAGGGGGCTCTAGAGGGTCCCTGGGGGCCCTAGAAGGGTCCTAGAATGCCCTAAGGGGGTCCCAGGGGGCTCTAGAGGGTTCCTCGTGGTCCTAGAAGGGTCCTAGAAGGCCCTAAGTGGGTCCCAGAGGGCTCTAGAGGGTTCCTGGTGATCCTAGAAGGGTCCTAGTAGGCTCTAAAGACTCCCAGGGAGCTCTAGAGGGTCTCTGGGGGCACTAGAAGTGTCCTAGAATGTGCAAAAAGGTGTCCCAGAGGCCTATAGAGGGCTCCTGGTGGTCCTAGAAGGGTCTTAGAAGGCCCTAAGTGGGTCCCAGGGGGCTCTAGCGGGTCCCTGGGGGCCCTAGCAGGGTCCTAGAATGCCCTAAGGCGGTCCCAGGGGGCTCTAGAGGGTTCCTCGTGGTCCTAGAAGGGTCCTCGAAGGCTCTAAGGCATCCCAGGGGGCTCTAGACGGTCTCTGGGGACACTAGAAGAGTCCTAGAACGCCCTAAAGGGGTCCCAGAGAGCTATAGATGGTTTCTCGTGGTCCTAGAAGGGTCCTAGAAGGCCCTAAAATGGTCCCGGGGGCTCTAGAGGGTTCCTCGTGGTCCTAGAAGGGTCCTAGAAAGCCCTAGAAGGGTCCCAGGGGACTCTGGAGGGTTCCTGGTGATTCTAAAAGGGTCCAAGAAAGGCCTAGAAGGGTCCCAGAGGGCTCTAGAGGGTTCCTCATGGTCCTAGGAGGGTCCTAGAAGGCCCTAAAAGGGTCCCAGCGGGCTCTAGAGGGTCCCTGGGGGTACTAGAAGAGTCCTAGAAGGCCCTAAGTGGGTCCTAGGGGGCTCTAGAGGGCTCCTGGTGGTCCTAGAAGGGTCCTAGAAGGCCCTAAAGGGGTCCCAGGGGGCTCTAGATGGACCCTGGAGGCCCTAGAATTGTCCTAGAAGGCCCTAAAGTGGTCCCAGGGGGCTCTAGAGGGTTCCTTGTGGTCCTAGAAGGGTCCTAGAAGGCCCTAAGGGGGTCCCAGCGGGCTCTAGAGGGTTCCTGGGGCTCCTAGAAGGGTTCTAGAAGGCTCAAAGGGTAACCAGGGGGCTCTAGAGGGTTCCTGGGGCTCCTAGAAGGGTTCTAGAAGGCTCAAAGGGTAACCAGGGGGCTCTAGAAGGTCCCTGGGGGCCCTAGAAGGGTACTAGAAGGCACTAAAGAGGACCCAGGGTGCTCTGGAGGGTTCCCCAGGGTCTTACCATGGCCCTAGAAAGCCCTAAGGGGGTCCCAGGGGGCTCTTGAGGGTTCCCTGTGTACTAGAAGGGTCCTAGAAGGCCCTAAGTGTGTCCCAGGGGGCTCTAGAGGGTCCCTGGGGGCGCTAGAATTGTCCTAGAAGGCCCTAAGTGGGTCCCAGGGGGCTCTAGAGGGTTCCTTCTGGTCCTAGAAGGGTCCTATAAGGCTCTAAGGGGTCCCACGAGGCTCTTGAGGGTTCCCCAGGGTCTTAAAATGAACCTAGAATGCCCTAAGTGGGTCCCAAGGGGCTCTAGATGGTTTCTCGTGGTCCTAGAAGAGTCCTAGAAAGCCTTAAGCAAGTGCCAGGGGGCTCTAGAGAGTTCCTCGTGGTCCTAGAAGGGTCCTAGAAGGCCCTAAGTGGGTCCCAGAGGGCTCTAGAGGGTTCCTGGTGACCCTAGAACGGTCCTCGAAGGACCTAAGGAGGTCCCAGGGGGCTCTAGAGGGTTTCTCGTGGTCCTAGAAGGGTCCTAGTAGGCTCTAAGGAGTCCCAGGGGGCTCTAGAGTGTCCCTGGGGGCACTAGAAGGGTCCTAGAAGGCGCAAAGAGGGTCCCAGAGGGCTATAGAGGGCTCCTGGTGGTCCTAGAAGGGTCTTAGAAAGCTATAAGGGGGTCCCAGGGGGCTCTAGAGGGTCCCTGGGGGCCCTAGAAGGGTCCTAGAATGCCCTAAGGGGGTCCCAGGGGGCTCTAGAGGGTTCCTCGTGGTCCTAGAAGGGTCCTAGAAGGCCCTAAGTGGGTCCCAGAGGGCTCTAGAGGGTTCCTGGTGATCCTAGAAGGGTCCTAGTAGGCCCTAAAGACTCCCAGGGAGCTCTAGAGGGTCTCTGGGGGCACTAGAAGTGTCCTAGAATGTGCAAAAAGGTGTCCCAGAGGCCTATAGAGGGCTCCTGGTGGTCCTAGAAGGGTCTTAGAAGGCCCTAAGTGGGTCCCAGGGGGCTCTAGAGGGTCCCTGGGGGCCCTAGAAGGGTCCTAGAATGCCCTAAGGGGGTCCCAGGGGGCTCTAGAGGGTTCCTCGTGGTCCTAGAAGGGTCCTCGAAGGCTCTAAGGCATCCCAGGGGGCTCTAGACGGTCTCTGGGGACCCTAGAAGAGTCCTAGAACACCCTAAAGGGGTCCCAGAGAGCTATAGATGGTTTCTCGTGGTCCTAGAAGGGTCCTAGAAGGCCCTAAAATGGTCCCGGGGGCTCTAGAGGGTTCCTCGTGGTCCTAGAAGGGTCCTAGAAAGCCCTAGAAGGGTCCCAGGGGACTCTGGAGGGTTCCTGGTGATTCTAAAAGGGTCCAAGAAAGGCCTAGAAGGGTCCCAGAGGGCTCTAGAGGGTTCCTCATGGTCCTAGGAGGGTCCTAGAAGGCCCTAAAAGGGTCCCAGCGGGCTCTAGAGGGTCCCTGGGGGTACTAGAAGAGTCCTAGAAGGCCCTAAGTGGGTCCTAGGGAGCTCTAGAGGGCTCCTGGTGGTCCTAGAAGGGTCCTAGAAGGCCCTAAAGGGGTCCCAGGGGGCTCTAGATGGACCCTGGAGGCCCTAGAATTGTCCTAGAAGGCCCTAAAGTGGTCCCAGGGGGCTCTAGAGGGTTCCTTGTGGTCCTAGAAGGGTCCTAGAAGGCCCTAAGGGGGTCCCAGCGGGCTCTAGAGGGTTCCTGGGGCTCCTAGAAGGGTTCTAGAAGGCTCAAAGGGTAACCAGGGGGCTCTAGAGGGTTCCTGGGGCTCCTAGAAGGGTTCTAGAAGGCTCAAAGGGTAACCAGGGGGCTCTAGAAGGTCCCTGGGGGCCCTAGAAGGGTACTAGAAGGCACTAAAGAGGACCCAGGGTGCTCTGGAGGGTTCCCCAGGGTCTTACCATGGCCCTAGAAAGCCCTAAGGGGGTCCCAGGGGGCTCTTGAGGGTTCCCTGTGTACTAGAAGGGTCCTAGAAGGCCCTAAGTGTGTCCCAGGGGGCTCTAGAGGGTCCCTGGGGGCGCTAGAATTGTCCTAGAAGGCCCTAAGTGGGTCCCAGGGGGCTCTAGAGGGTTCCTTCTGGTCCTAGAAGGGTCCTATAAGGCTCTAAGGGGTCCCACGAGGCTCTTGAGGGTTCCCCAGGGTCTTAAAATGAACCTAGAATGCCCTAAGTGGGTCCCAAGGGGCTCTAGATGGTTTCTCGTGGTCCTAGAAGAGTCCTAGAAAGCCTTAAGCAAGTGCCAGGGGGCTCTAGAGAGTTCCTCGTGGTCCTAGAAGGGTCCTAGAAGGCCCTAAGTGGGTCCCAGAGGGCTCTAGAGGGTTCCTGGTGACCCTAGAACGGTCCTCGAAGGACCTAAGGAGGTCCCAGGGGGCTCTAGAGGATTTCTCGTGGTCCTAGAAGGGTCCTAGTAGGCTCTAAGGAGTCCCAGGGGGCTCTAGAGTGTCCCTGGGGG
The DNA here is from genome assembly GCF_032191515.1 of Phaenicophaeus curvirostris. Lineage (NCBI taxonomy): Eukaryota > Metazoa > Chordata > Aves > Cuculiformes > Cuculidae > Phaenicophaeus > Phaenicophaeus curvirostris. The sequence continues at coordinate 209,297 of NW_027206847.1, forward strand.
CACTAGAAGGGTCCTAGAAGGCGCAAAGAGGGTCCCAGAGGGCTATAGAGGGCTCCTGGTGGTCCTAGAAGGGTCTTAGAAAGCTATAAGGGGGTCCCAGGGGGCTCTAGAGGGTCCCTGGGGGCCCTAGAAGGGTCCTAGAATGCCCTAAGGGGGTCCCAGGGGGCTCTAGAGGGTTCCTCGTGGTCCTAGAAGGGTCCTAGAAGGCCCTAAGTGGGTCCCAGAGGGCTCTAGAGGGTTCCTGGTGATCCTAGAAGGGTCCTAGTAGGCCCTAAAGACTCCCAGGGAGCTCTAGAGGGTCTCTGGGGGCACTAGAAGTGTCCTAGAATGTGCAAAAAGGTGTCCCAGAGGGCTATAGAGGGCTCCTGGTGGTCCTAGAAGGGTCTTAGAAGGCCCTAAGTGGGTCCCAGGGGGCTCTAGAGGGTCCCTGGGGGCCCTAGAAGGGTCCTAGAATGCCCTAAGGGGGTCCCAGGGGGCTCTAGAGGGTTCCTCGTGGTCCTAGAAGGGTCCTCGAAGGCTCTAAGGCATCCCAGGGGGCTCTAGACGGTCTCTGGGGACCCTAGAAGAGTCCTAGAACACCCTAAAGGGGTCCCAGAGAGCTATAGATGGTTTCTCGTGGTCCTAGAAGGGTCCTAGAAGGCCCTAAAATGGTCCCGGGGGCTCTAGAGGGTTTCTCGTGGTCCTAGAAGGGTCCTAGAAAGCCCTAGAAAGGTCCCAGGGGACTCTGGAGGGTTCCTGGTGATTCTAAAAGGGTCCAAGAAAGGCCTAGAAGGGTCCCAGAGGGCTCTAGAGGGTACCCGTGGGTCCTAGGAGGGTCCTAGAAGGCCCTAAAAGGGTCCCAGGGGGCTCTAGAGGGTCCCTGGGGGTACTAGAAGAGTCCTAGAAGGCCCTAAGTGGGTCCTAGGGAGCTCTAGAGGGCTCCTGGTGGTCCTAGAAGGGTCCTAGAAGGCCCTAAAGGGGTCCCAGGGGGCTCTAGAGGGACCCTGGCGGCCCTAGAATTGTCCTAGAAGGCCCTAAAGGGGTCCCAGGGGGCTCTAGAGGGTTCCTTGTGGTCCTAGAAGGGTCCTAGAAGGCCCTAAGGGGGTCCCAGCGGGCTCTAGAGGGTTCCTGGGGCTCCTAGAAGGGTTCTAGAAGGCTCAAAGGGTAACCAGGGGGCTCTAGAGGGTTCCTGGGGCTCCTAGAAGGGTTCTAGAAGGCTCAAAGTGTAACCAGGGGGCTCTAGAAGGTCCCTGGGGGCCCTAGAAGGGTACTAGAAGGCACTAAAGAGGACCCAGGGTGCTCTGGAGGGTTCCCCAGGGTCTTACCATGGCCCTAGAAAGCCCTAAGTGGGTCCCAGGGGGCTCTTGAGGGTTCCCTGTGTACTAGAAGGGTCCTAGAAGGCCCTAAGTGTGTCCCAGGGGGCTCTAGAGGGTACCTGGGGGCGCTAGAATTGTCCTAGAAGGCCCTAAGTGGGACCCAGGGGGCTCTAGAGGGTTCCTTCTGGTCCTAGAAGGGTCCTACAAGGCTCTAAGTGGTACCACGAGGCTCTAGAGGGTTCCCCAGGGTCTTAAAATGAACCTAGAATGCCCTAAGTGGGTCCTAGGGGGCTCTAGATGGTTTCTCGTGGTCCTAGAAGAGTCCTAGAAGGCCTTAAGCAAGTCTCAGGGGGCTCTAGAGAGTTCCTCGTGGTCCTAGAAGGGTCCTAGAAGGCCTTAACTGGGTCCCAGAGGGCTCTAGAGGGTTCCTGGTGACCCTAGAACGGTCCTAGAAGGACCTAAGGAGGTCCCAGGGGGCTCTAGAGGATTTCTCGTGGTCCTAGAAGGGTCCTAGTAGGCCCTAAAGAGTCCCAGGGGGCTCTAGAGCGTCCCAGGGGTGCACTAGAAGGGTCCTAGAAGGCGCAAAGAGGGTCCCAGAGGGCTATAGAGGGCTCCTGGTGGTCCTAGAAGGGTCCTAGAAGGCCCTAAGTGGGTCCCAGAGGGCTCTAGAGGGTTCCTGGTGATCCTAGAAGGGTCCTAGTAGACCCTAAAGACTCCCAGGGAGCTCTAGAGGGTCTCTGGGGGCACTAGAAGTGTCCTAGAATGTGCAAAAAGGTGTCCCAGAGGCCTATAGAGGGCTCCTGGTGGTCCTAGAAGGGTCTTAGAAGGCCCTAAGTGGGTCCCAGGGGGCTCTAGAGGGTCCCTGGGGGCCCTAGAAGGGTCCTAGAATGCCCTAAGGGGGTCCCAGGGGGCTCTAGAGGGTTCCTCGTGGTCCTAGAAGGGTCCTCGAAGGCTCTAAGGCATCCCAGGGGGCTCTAGACGGTCTCTGGGGACCCTAGAAGAGTCCTAGAACGCCCTAAAGGGGTCCCAGAGAGCTATAGATGGTTTCTCGTGGTCCTAGAAGGGTCCTAGAAGGCCCTAAAATGGTCCCGGGGGCTCTAGAGGGTTCCTCGTGGTCCTAGAAGGGTCCTAGAAAGCCCTAGAAGGGTCCCAGGGGACTCTGGAGGGCTCCTGGTGATTCTAAAAGGGTCCAAGAAAGGCCTAGAAGGGTCCCAGAGGGCTCTTGAGGGTTCCTCATGGTCCTAGGAGGGTCCTAGAAGGCCCTGAAAGGGTCCCAGCGGGCTCTAGAGGGTCCCTGGGGGTACTAGAAGAGTTCTAGAAGGCCCTAAGTGGGTCCTAGGGGGCTCTAGAGGGCTCCTGGTGGTCCTAGAAGGGTCCTAGAAGGCCCTAAAGGGGTCCCAGGGGGCTCTAGATGGACCCTGGAGGCCCTAGAATTGTCCTAGAAGGCCCTAAAGTGGTCCCAGGGGGCTCTAGAGGGTTCCTTGTGGTCCTAGAAGGGTCCTAGAAGGCCCTAAAGGGGGTCCCAGCGGGCTCTAGAGGGTTCCTGGTGATACTAGAAGGGTCCTAGTAGGCCCTAAAGACTCCCAGGGAGCTCTAGAGGGTCTCTGGGGGCACTAGAAGTGTCCTAGAATTTGCAAAAAGGTGTCCCAGAGGGCTATAGAGGGCTCCTGGTGGTCCTAGAAGGGTCTTAGAATGCCCTAAGGGGGTCCCAGGGGGCTCTAGAGGGTTCCTCGTGGTCCTAGAAGGGTCCTCGAAGGCTCTAAGGCATCCCAGGGGGCTCTAGACGGTCTCTGGGGACCCTAGAAGAGTCCTAGAACGCCCTAAAGGGGTCCCAGAGAGCTATAGATGGTTTCTCGTGGTCCTAGAAGGGTCCTAGAAGGCCCTAAAATGGTCCCGGGGGCTCTAGAGGGTTCCTCGTGGTCCTAGAAGGGTCCTAGAAAGCCCTAGAAGGGTCCCAGGGGACTCTGGAGGGTTCCTGGTGATTCTAAAAGGGTCCAAGGAAGGCCTAGAAGGGTCCCAGAGGGCTCTAGAGGGTTCCTCATGGTCCTAGGAGGGTCCTAGAAGGCCCTGAAAGGGTCCCAGCGGGCTCTAGAGGGTCCCTGGGGGTACTAGAAGAGTCCTAGAAGGCCCTAAGTGGGTCCTAGGGGGCTCTAGAGGGCTCCTGGTGGTCCTAGAAGGGTCCTAGAAGGCCCTAAAGGGGTCCCAGGGGGCTCTAGATGGACCCTGGAGGCCCTAGAATTGTCCTAGAAGGCCCTAAAGTGGTCCCAGGGGGCTCTAGAGGGTTCCTTGTGGTCCTAGAAGGGTCCTAGAAGGCCCTAAAGGGGTCCCAGGGGGCTCTAGAGGGTTCCTTGTGGTCCTAGAAGGGTCCTAGAAGGCCCTAAGGGGGTCCCAGCGGGCTCTAGAGGGTTCCTGGGGATCCTAGAAGGGTTCTAGAAGGCTGAAAGGGTAACCAGGGGGCTCTAGAAGGTCCCTGGGGGCCCTAGAAGGGTACTAGAAGGCACTAAAGAGGACCCAGGGTGCTCTGGAGGGTTCCCCAGGGTCTTACCATGGCCCTAGAAAGCCCTAAGGGGGTCCCAGGGGGCTCTTGAGGGTTCCCTGTGTCCTAGAAGGGTCCTAGAAGGCCCTAAGTGTGTCCCAGGGGGCTCTAGAGGGTCCCTGGGGGCGCTAGAATTGTCCTAGAAGGCCCTAAGTGGGTCCCAGGGGCTCTAGAGGGTTCCTTCTGGTCCTAGAAGGGTCCTACAAGGCTCTAAGTGGTACCACGAGGCTCTAGAGGGTTCCCCAGGGTCTTAAAATGAACCTAGAATGCCCTAAGTGGGTCCCAGGGGGCTCTAGATGGTTTCTCGTGGTCCTAGAAGAGTCCTAGAAGGCCTTAAGCAAGTCTCAGGGGGCTCTAGAGAGTTTCTCGTGGTCCTAGAAGGGTCCTAGAAGGCCCTAAGTGGGTCCCAGAGGGCTCTAGAGGGTTCCTGATGACCCTAGAACGGTCCTCGAAGGACCTAAGTAGGTCCCAGGGGGCTCTAGAGGATTTCTCGTGGTCCTAGAAGGGTCCTAGTAGGCTCTAAGGAGTCCCAGGGGGCTCTAGAGTGTCCCTGGGGGCACTAGAAGGGTCCTAGAAGGCGCAAAGAGGGTCCCAGAGGGCTATAGAGGGTTCCTGGTGGTCCTAGAAGGGTCTTAGAAAGCCCTAAGGGGGTCCCAGGGGGCTCTAGAGGGTCCCTGGGGGCCCTAGAAGGGTCCTAGAATGCCCTAAGGGGGTCCCAGGGGGCTCTAGAGGGTTCCTCGTGGTCCTAGAAGGGTCCTAGAAGGCCCTAAGTGGGTCCCAGAGGGCTCTAGAGGGTTCCTGGTGATCCTAGAAGGGTCCTAGTAGGCCCTAAAGACTCCCAGGGAGCTCTAGAGGGTCTCTTGGGGCACTAGAAGTGTCCTAGAATGTGCAAAAAGGTGTCCCAGAGGGCTATAGAGGGCTCCTGGTGGTCCTAGAAGGGTCTTAGAAGGCCCTAAGTGGGTCCCAGGGGGCTCTAGAGGGTCCCTGGGGGCCCTAGCAGGGTCCTAGAATGCCCTAAGGGGGTCCCAGGGGGCTCTAGAGGGTTCCTCGTGGTCCTAGAAGGGTCCTCGAAGGCTCTAAGGCATCCCAGGGGGCTCTAGACGGTCTCTGGGGACCCTAGAAGAGTCCTAGAACGCCCTAAAGGGGTCCCAGAGAGCTATAGATGGTTTCTCGTGGTCCTAGAAGGGTCCTAGAAGGCCCTAAAATGGTCCCGGGGGCTCTAGAGGGTTCCTCGTGGTCCTAGAAGGGTCCTAGAAAGCCCTAGAAGGGTCCCAGGGGACTCTGGAGGGTTCCTGGTGATTCTAAAAGGGTCCAAGAAAGGCCTAGAAGGGTCCCAGAGGGCTCTAGAGGGTTCCTCATGGTCCTAGGAGGGTCCTAGAAGGCCCTGAAAGGGTCCCAGCGGGCTCTAGAGGGTCCCTGGGGGTACTAGAAGAGTCCTAGAAGGCGCTAAGTGGGTCCTAGGGGGCTCTAGAGGGCTCCTGGTGGTCCTAGAAGGGTCCTAGAAGGCCCTAAAGTGGTCCCAGGGGGCTCTAGAGGGTTCCTCGTGGTCCTAGAAGGGTCCTAGAAGGCCCTAAGGGGGTCCCAGCGGGCTCTAGAGGCTTCCCGGGGCTCCTAGAAGGGTTCTAGAAGGCTCAAAGGGTAACCAGGGGGCTCTAGAGGGTTCCTGGGGCTCCTAGAAGGGTTCTAGAAGGCTCAAAGGGTAACCAGGGGGCTCTAGAAGGTCCCTGGGGGCCCTAGAAGGGTACTAGAAGGCACTAAAGAGGACCCAGGGTGCTCTGGAGGGTTCCCCAGGGTCTTACCATGGCCCTAGAAAGCCCTAAGTGGGTCCCAGGGGGCTCTTGATGGTTCCCTGTGTACTAGAAGGGTCCTAGAAGGCCCTAAGTGTGTCCCAGGGGGCTCTAGAGTGTCCCTGGGGGCGCTAGAATTGTCCTAGAAGGCACTAAGGGGGTCCCAGGGGGCTCTAGAGGGTTCCTTCTGGTCCTAGAAGGGTCCTATAAGGCTCTAAGGGGTCCCACGAGGCTCTTGACGGTTCCCCAGGGTCTTAAAATGAACCTAGAATGCCCTAAGTGGGTCCCAGGGGGCTCTAGATGGTTTCTCGTGGTCCTAGAAGAGTCCTAGAAGGCCTTAAGCAAGTCTCAGGGGGCTCTAGAGAGTTCCTCGTGGTCCTAGAAGGGTCCTAGAAGGCCCTAAGTGGGTCCCAGAGGGCTCTAGAGGGTTCCTGATGACACTAGAACGGTCCTAGAAGGACCTAAGGAGGTCCCAGGGGGCTCTAGAGGGTTTCTCGTGGTCCTAGAAGGGTCCTAGTAGGCTCTAAGGAGTCCCAGGGGGCTCTAGAGTGTCCCTGGGGGCACTAGAAGGGTCCTAGAAGGCGCAAAGAGGGTCCCAGAGGGCTATAGAGGGCTCCTGGTGGTCCTAGAAGGGTCTTAGAAAGCCCTAAGGGGGTCCCAGGGGGCTCTAGAGGGTCCCTGGGGGCCCTAGAAGGGTCCTAGAATGCCCTAAGGGGGTCCCAGGGGGCTCTAGAGGGTTCCTCGTGGTCCTAGAAGGGTCCTAGAAGGCCCTAAGTGGGTCCCAGAGGGCTCTAGAGGGTTCCTGGTGATCCTAGAAGGGTCCTAGTAGGCCCTAAAGACTCCCAGGGAGCTCTAGAGGGTCTCTGGGGGCACTAGAAGTGTCCTAGAATGTGCAAAAATGTGTCCCAGAGGGCTATAGAGGGCTCCTGGTGGTCCTAGAAGGGTCTTAGAAGGCCCTAAGTGGGTCCCAGGGGGCTCTAGAGGGTCCCTGGGGGCCCTAGAAGGGTCCTAGAATGCCCTAAGGGGGTCCCAGGGGGCTCTAGAGGGTTCCTCGTGGTCCTAGAAGGGTCCTCGAAGGCTCTAAGGCATCCCAGGGGGCTCTAGACGGTCTCTGGGGACCCTAGAAGAGTCCTAGAACGCCCTAAAGGGGTCCCAGAGAGCTATAGATGGTTTCTCGTGGTCCTAGAAGGGTCCTAGAAGGCCCTAAAATGGTCCTGGGGGCTCTAGAGGGTTCCTCGTGGTCCTAGAAGGGTCCTAGAAAGCCCTAGAAGGGTCCCAGGGGACTCTGGAGGGTTCCTGGTGATTCTAAAAGGGTCCAAGAAAGCCCTAGAAGGGTCCCAGAGGGCTCTAGAGGGTACCCGTGGGTCCTAGGAGGGTCCTAGAAGGCCCTAAAAGGGTCCCAGGTGGCTCTAGAGGGTTCCTTGTGGTCCTAGAAGGGTCCTAGAAGGCCCTAAGTGGGTCCCAGCGGGCTCTAGAGGGTTCCTGGGGCTCCTAGAAGGGTTCTAGAAGGCTCAAAGGGTAACCAGGGGGCTCTAGAAGGTCCCTGGGGGCCCTAGAAGGGTACTAGAAGGCACTAAAGAGGACCCAGGGTGCTCTGGAGGGTTCCCCAGGGTCTTACCATGGCCCTAGAAAGCCCTAAGGGGGTCCCAGGGGGCTCTTGAGGGTTCCCTGTGTCCTAGAAGGGTCCTAGAAGGCCCTAAGGGGGTCCCAGGGGGCTCTAGAGGGTACCTGGTGGCGCTAGAATTGTCCTAGAAGGCCCTAAGGGGGTCCCAGGGGGCTCTAGAGGGTTCCTCGTGGTCCTAGAAGGGTCCTAGAAGGCCCTAAATTGGTCCCAGGGGGCTCTAGAGGGTTCCTCGATGTACTAGAATCGTCCTAGAAGGCTCTAAGTGGTCCCACGACGCTCTAGATGGTTCCCCAGGGTCTTACAATGATCCTAGAAGGCCCTATGTGAGTCCCAAGGGGTTCTAGATGGTTTCTTGTGGTCCTAGAAGGGTCCTTGAAGTTCTTCAGGGGGTCCCAGGGGGCTCTAGAGGGTTCCTCGTGGTCCTAGAAGGGTCCTCGAAGGCTCTAAGGCATCCCAGGGGGCTCTAGACGGTCTCTGGGGACCCTAGAAGAGTCCTAGAACACCCTAAAGGGGTCCCAGAGAGCTATAGATGGTTTCTCGTGGTCCTAGAAGGGTCCTAGAAGGCCCTAAAATGGTCCCGGGGGCTCTAGAGGGTTTCTCGTGGTCCTAGAAGGGTCCTAGAAAGCCCTAGAAAGGTCCCAGGGGACTCTGGAGGGTTCCTGGTGATTCTAAAAGGGTCCAAGAAAGGCCTAGAAGGGTCCCAGAGGGCTCTAGAGGGTACCCGTGGGTCCTAGGAGGGTCCTAGAAGGCCCTAAAAGGGTCCCAGGGGGCTCTAGAGGGTCCCTGGGGGTACTAGAAGAGTCCTAGAAGGCCCTAAGTGGGTCCTAGGGAGCTCTAGAGGGCTCCTGGTGGTCCTAGAAGGGTCCTAGAAGGCCCTAAAGGGGTCCCAGGGGGCTCTAGAGGGACCCTGGCGGCCCTAGAATTGTCCTAGAAGGCCCTAAAGGGGTCCCAGGGGGCTCTAGAGGGTTCCTTGTGGTCCTAGAAGGGTCCTAGAAGGCCCTAAGGGGGTCCCAGCGGGCTCTAGAGGGTTCCTGGGGCTCCTAGAAGGGTTCTAGAAGGCTCAAAGGGTAACCAGGGGGCTCTAGAGGGTTCCTGGGGCTCCTAGAAGGGTTCTAGAAGGCTCAAAGTGTAACCAGGGGGCTCTAGAAGGTCCCTGGGGGCCCTAGAAGGGTACTAGAAGGCACTAAAGAGGACCCAGGGTGCTCTGGAGGGTTCCCCAGGGTCTTACCATGGCCCTAGAAAGCCCTAAGTGGGTCCCAGGGGGCTCTTGAGGGTTCCCTGTGTACTAGAAGGGTCCTAGAAGGCCCTAAGTGTGTCCCAGGGGGCTCTAGAGGGTACCTGGGGGCGCTAGAATTGTCCTAGAAGGCCCTAAGTGGGACCCAGGGGGCTCTAGAGGGTTCCTTCTGGTCCTAGAAGGGTCCTACAAGGCTCTAAGTGGTACCACGAGGCTCTAGAGGGTTCCCCAGGGTCTTAAAATGAACCTAGAATGCCCTAAGTGGGTCCTAGGGGGCTCTAGATGGTTTCTCGTGGTCCTAGAAGAGTCCTAGAAGGCCTTAAGCAAGTCTCAGGGGGCTCTAGAGAGTTCCTCGTGGTCCTAGAAGGGTCCTAGAAGGCCTTAACTGGGTCCCAGAGGGCTCTAGAGGGTTCCTGGTGACCCTAGAACGGTCCTAGAAGGACCTAAGGAGGTCCCAGGGGGCTCTAGAGGATTTCTCGTGGTCCTAGAAGGGTCCTAGTAGGCCCTAAAGAGTCCCAGGGGGCTCTAGAGCGTCCCAGGGGTGCACTAGAAGGGTCCTAGAAGGCGCAAAGAGGGTCCCAGAGGGCTATAGAGGGCTCCTGGTGGTCCTAGAAGGGTCCTAGAAGGCCCTAAGTGGGTCCCAGAGGGCTCTAGAGGGTTCCTGGTGATCCTAGAAGGGTCCTAGTAGGCCCTAAAGACTCCCAGGGAGCTCTAGAGGGTCTCTGGGGGCACTAGAAGTGTCCTAGAATGTGCAAAAAGGTGTCCCAGAGGCCTATAGAGGGCTCCTGGTGGTCCTAGAAGGGTCTTAGAAGGCCCTAAGTGGGTCCCAGGGGGCTCTAGAGGGTCCCTGGGGGCCCTAGAAGGGTCCTAGAATGCCCTAAGGGGGTCCCAGGGGGCTCTAGAGGGTTCCTCGTGGTCCTAGAAGGGTCCTCGAAGGCTCTAAGGCATCCCAGGGGGCTCTAGACGGTCTCTGGGGACCCTAGAAGAGTCCTAGAACGCCCTAAAGGGGTCCCAGAGAGCTATAGATGGTTTCTCGTGGTCCTAGAAGGGTCCTAGAAGGCCCTAAAATGGTCCCGGGGGCTCTAGAGGGTTCCTCGTGGTCCTAGAAGGGTCCTAGAAAGCCCTAGAAGGGTCCCAGGGGACTCTGGAGGGCTCCTGGTGATTCTAAAAGGGTCCAAGAAAGGCCTAGAAGGGTCCCAGAGGGCTCTTGAGGGTTCCTCATGGTCCTAGGAGGGTCCTAGAAGGCCCTGAAAGGGTCCCAGCGGGCTCTAGAGGGTCCCTGGGGGTACTAGAAGAGTTCTAGAAGGCCCTAAGTGGGTCCTAGGGGGCTCTAGAGGGCTCCTGGTGGTCCTAGAAGGGTCCTAGAAGGCCCTAAAGGGGTCCCAGGGGGCTCTAGATGGACCCTGGAGGCCCTAGAATTGTCCTAGAAGGCCCTAAAGTGGTCCCAGGGGGCTCTAGAGGGTTCCTTGTGGTCCTAGAAGGGTCCTAGAAGGCCCTAAAGGGGGTCCCAGCGGGCTCTAGAGGGTTCCTGGTGATACTAGAAGGGTCCTAGTAGGCCCTAAAGACTCCCAGGGAGCTCTAGAGGGTCTCTGGGGGCACTAGAAGTGTCCTAGAATTTGCAAAAAGGTGTCCCAGAGGGCTATAGAGGGCTCCTGGTGGTCCTAGAAGGGTCTTAGAATGCCCTAAGGGGGTCCCAGGGGGCTCTAGAGGGTTCCTCGTGGTCCTAGAAGGGTCCTCGAAGGCTCTAAGGCATCCCAGGGGGCTCTAGACGGTCTCTGGGGACCCTAGAAGAGTCCTAGAACGCCCTAAAGGGGTCCCAGAGAGCTATAGATGGTTTCTCGTGGTCCTAGAAGGGTCCTAGAAGGCCCTAAAATGGTCCCGGGGGCTCTAGAGGGTTCCTCGTGGTCCTAGAAGGGTCCTAGAAAGCCCTAGAAGGGTCCCAGGGGACTCTGGAGGGTTCCTGGTGATTCTAAAAGGGTCCAAGAAAGGCCTAGAAGGGTCCCAGAGGGCTCTAGAGGGTTCCTCATGGTCCTAGGAGGGTCCTAGAAGGCCCTGAAAGGGTCCCAGCGGGCTCTAGAGGGTCCCTGGGGGTACTAGAAGAGTCCTAGAAGGCCCTAAGTGGGTCCTAGGGGGCTCTAGAGGGCTCCTGGTGGTCCTAGAAGGGTCCTAGAAGGCCCTAAAGGGGTCCCAGGGGGCTCTAGATGGACCCTGGAGGCCCTAGAATTGTCCTAGAAGGCCCTAAAGTGGTCCCAGGGGGCTCTAGAGGGTTCCTTGTGGTCCTAGAAGGGTCCTAGAAGGCCCTAAAGGGGTCCCAGGGGGCTCTAGAGGGTTCCTTGTGGTCCTAGAAGGGTCCTAGAAGGCCCTAAGGGGGTCCCAGCGGGCTCTAGAGGGTTCCTGGGGCTCCTAGAAGGGTTCTAGAAGGCTGAAAGGGTAACCAGGGGGCTCTAGAAGGTCCCTGGGGGCCCTAGAAGGGTACTAGAAGGCACTAAAGAGGACCCAGGGTGCTCTGGAGGGTTCCCCAGGGTCTTACCATGGCCCTAGAAAGCCCTAAGGGGGTCCCAGGGGGCTCTTGAGGGTTCCCTGTGTCCTAGAAGGGTCCTAGAAGGCCCTAAGTGTGTCCCAGGGGGCTCTAGAGGGTCCCTGGGGGCGCTAGAATTGTCCTAGAAGGCCCTAAGTGGGTCCCAGGGGCTCTAGAGGGTTCCTTCTGGTCCTAGAAGGGTCCTACAAGGCTCTAAGTGGTACCACGAGGCTCTAGAGGGTTCCCCAGGGTCTTAAAATGAACCTAGAATGCCCTAAGTGGGTCCCAGGGGGCTCTAGATGGTTTCTCGTGGTCCTAGAAGAGTCCTAGAAGGCCTTAAGCAAGTCTCAGGGGGCTCTAGAGAGTTCCTCGTGGTCCTAGAAGGGTCCTAGAAGGCCCTAAGTGGGTCCCAGAGGGCTCTAGAGGGTTCCTGATGACCCTAGAACGGTCCTCGAAGGACCTAAGTAGGTCCCAGGGGGCTCTAGAGGATTTCTCGTGGTCCTAGAAGGGTCCTAGTAGGCTCTAAGGAGTCCCAGGGGGCTCTAGAGTGTCCCTGGGGGCACTAGAAGGGTCCTAGAAGGCGCAAAGAGGGTCCCAGAGGGCTATAGAGGGTTCCTGGTGGTCCTAGAAGGGTCTTAGAAAGCCCTAAGGGGGTCCCAGGGGGCTCTAGAGGGTCCCTGGGGGCCCTAGAAGGGTCCTAGAATGCCCTAAGGGGGTCCCAGGGGGCTCTAGAGGGTTCCTCGTGGTCCTAGAAGGGTCCTAGAAGGCCCTAAGTGGGTCCCAGAGGGCTCTAGAGGGTTCCTGGTGATCCTAGAAGGGTCCTAGTAGGCCCTAAAGACTCCCAGGGAGCTCTAGAGGGTCTCTTGGGGCACTAGAAGTGTCCTAGAATGTGCAAAAAGGTGTCCCAGAGGGCTATAGTGGGCTCCTGGTGGTCCTAGAAGGGTCTTAGAAGGCCCTAAGTGGGTCCCAGGGGGCTCTAGAGGGTCCCTGGGGGCCCTAGCAGGGTCCTAGAATGCCCTAAGGGGGTCCCAGGGGGCTCTAGAGGGTTCCTCGTGGTCCTAGAAGGGTCCTCGAAGGCTCTAAGGCATCCCAGGGGGCTCTAGACGGTCTCTGGGGACCCTAGAAGAGTCCTAGAACG